>NW_026872011.1:242500-258502 GCF_033458585.1 Syngnathus typhle | reverse complement strand
CAAGCAATAAAATTAAAAATGCTTATTAAACATAAACCAAACGTTGCAGGTGGTCATTTCTTCATGCGCAGTGAATAACTCGGCAACTCTAAAGCACACCGAGAGCGTTTTTTTCGATGCCAACCTAAACCAGAGTGACGGGAGCGGCACAATTCAGAAAAAGTGCTCAGCTCGCCGAGAAAATGCGATTTAAGCAATAAAATTAAAAATGCTTATAAACATAAACCAAACGTTGGAGGTGGTCATTTCTTAATGCGCAGTAATAAACTCGGACACTCTAAAGCACCCGAGAGCGTTTTTTTCGATGCCAACCTAACCAGAGTGACGGGAGCGGCACAATTCAGAAAAAAGTGCTCAGCTCGCCGAGAAAATGCGATTTAAGCAATAAAATTAAAAATGCTTATAAAACATAAACCAAACGTTGGAGGTGGTCATTTCTTAATGCGCAGTAATAAACTCGGCACTCTAAAGCACCCGAGAGCGTTTTTTTCGATGCCAACCTAACCAGAGTGACGGGAGCGGCACAATTCAGAAAAAGTGCTCAGCTCGCCGAGAAAATGCGATTTAAGCAATAAAATTAAAAATGCTTATAAAACATAAACCAAACGTTGGAGCGTGGTCATTTCTTAATGCGCAGTGAATAAACTCGGTCACTCTAAAGCACCCGAGAGCGTTTTTTTCGATGCCAACCTAACCAGAGTGACGGGAGCGGCACAATTCAGAATAAGCGCTCAGCTCGCCGAGAAAATGCGATTTAAGCAATAAAATTAAAAATGCTTATTAAACATAAACCAAAACGTTGGAGGTGGTCATTTCTTCACTGCGCAGTGAATAACTCGGCACTCTAAAGCACCCGAGAGCGTTTTTTTCGATGCCAACCTAACCAGAGTGACGGGAGCGGCACAATTCAGAAAAAGCGCTCAGCTCGCCGAGAAAATGCGATTTAAGCAATAAAATTAAAAATGCTTATAAACATAAACCAAACATTGGAGGTGGTCATTTCTTCATGCGCAGTGAATAACTCGGCACTCTAAAGCACCCGAGAGCGTTTTTTTCGATGCCAACCTAACCAGAGTGACGGAGCGGCACAATTCAGAAAAAGACGCTCAGCTCGCCGAGAAAATGCGATTTAAGCAATAAAATTAAAAATGCTTATAAAACATAAACCAAACGTTGGAGGTGGTCATTTCTTCATGCGCAGTGAATAACTCGGCACTCTAAAGCACCCGAGAGCGTTTTTTCGATGCCAACCTAACCAGAGTGACGGGAGCGGCACAATTCAGAAAAAGCGCTAAGCTCGCCGAGAAATAGCGATTTAAGCAATAAAATTAAAAATGCTTATTAAACATAAACCAAACGTTGGAGGTGGTCATTTCTTAATGCGCAGTAATAAACTCGGCACTTCTAAAGCACCCGAGAGCGTTTTTTTCTGATGCCACACCTAACCAGAGTGACGGGAGCGGCACAATTCAGAAAAAGTGCTCAGCTCGCCGAGAAAATGCGATTTAAGCAATAAAATTAAAAATGCTTATAAAACATAAACCAAAACGTTGGAGGTGGTCATTTCTTCATGCGCAGTAATAAACTCGGCACTCTAAAGCACCCGAGAGCGTTTTTTTCGATGCCAACCTAACCAGAGTGACGGGAGCGGCACAATTCAGAAAAAGTGCTCAGCTCGCCGAGAAAATAGGATTTAAGCAATAAAATTAAAAATGCTTATAAAACATAAACCAAACGTTGGAAGTGGTCATTTCTTCATGCGCAGTGATAAACTCGGCACTCTAAAGCACCCGAGAGCGTTTTTTTCGATGCCAACCTAACCAGAGTTACGGGAGCGGCACAATTCAGAAAAAGCGCTCAGCTCGCCGAGAAAATGCGATTTAAGCAATAAAATTAAAAATGCTTATAAAACATAAACCAAACGTTGGAGGTGGTCATTTCTTCATGCGCAGTGATAAACTCGGCACTCTAAAGCACCCGAGAGCGTTTTTTTTCGATGCCAACCTAACCAGAGTGAACGGGAGCGGCACAATTCAGAAAAAGCGCTCAGCTCGCCGAGAAAATGCGATTTAAGCAATAAAATTAAAAATGCTTATAAAACATAAACCAAACGTTGGAGGTGGTCATTTCTTAATGCGCAGTAATAAACTCGGCACTCTAAAGCACCCGAGAGCGTTTTTTCGATGCCAACCTAACCAGAGTGACGGGAGCGGCACAATTCAGAAAAAGTGCTCAGCTCGCCGAGAAAATGCGATTTAAGCAATAAAATTAAAAATGCTTATAAAACATAAACCAAACGTTGGAGGTGGTCATTTCTCAATGCGCAGTAATAAACTCGGCACTCTAAAGCACCCGAGAGCGTTTTTTTCGATGCCAACCTAACCAGAGTGACGGGAGCGGCACAATTCAGAAAAAGTGCTCAGCTCGCCGAGAAAATGCGATTTAAGCAATAAAATTAAAAATGCTTATAAAACATAAACCAAACGTTGGAGGTGGTCATTTCTTAATGCGCAGTAATAAACTCGGCACTCTAAAGCACCCGAGAGCGTTTTTTTCGATGCCAACCTAACCAGAGTGACGGGAGCGGCACAATTCAGAAAAAGCGCTCAGCTCGCCGAGAAAATGCGATTTAAGCAATAAAATTAAAAATGCTTATAAAACATAAACCAAACGTTGGAGGTGGTCATTTCCTAATGCGCAGTAATAAACTCGGCACTCTAAAGCACCCGAGAGCGTTTTTTTCGATGCCAACCTAACCAGAGTGACGGGAGCGGCACAATTCAGAAAAAGTGCTCAGCTCGCCGAGAAAATGCGATTTAAGCAATAAAATTAAAAATGCTTATTAAACATAAACCAAACGTTGGAGGTGGTCATTTCTTCATGCGCAGTGAATAACTCGGCACTCTAAAGCACCCGAGAGCGTTTTTTTCGATGCCAACCTAACCAGAGTGACGGGAGCGGCACAATTCAGAAAAAGCGCTAAGCTCGCCGAGAAAATGCGATTTAAGCAATAAAATTAAAAATGCTTATTAAACATAAACCAAACGTTGGAGGTGGTCATTTCTTAATGCGCAGTAATAAACTCGGCACTCTAAAGCACCCGAGAGCGTTTTTTTCGATGCCAACCTAACCAGAGTGACGGGAGCGGCACAATTCAGAAAAAGTGCTCAGCTCGCCGAGAAAATGCGATTTAAGCAATAAAATTAAAAATGCTTATTAAACATAAACCAAACGTTGGAGGTGGTCATTTCTTCATGCGCAGTGAATAACTCGGCACTCTAAAGCACCCGAGAGCGTTTTTTTCGATGCCAACCTAACCAGAGTGACGGGAGCGGCACAATTCAGAAAAAGCGCAAAGCTCGCCGAGAAAATGCGATTTAAGCAATAAAATTAAAAATGCTTATAAAACATAAACCAAACGTTGGAGGTGGTCATTTCTTAATGCGCAGTAATAAACTCGGCACTCTAAAGCACCCGAGAGCGTTTTTTTCGATGCCAACCTAACCAGAGTGACGGGAGCGGCACAATTCAGAAAAAGTGCTCAGCTCGCCGAGAAAATGCGATTTAAGCAATAAAATTAAAAATGCTTATTAAACATAAACCAAACGTTGGAGGTGGTCATTTCTTCATGCGCAGTGAATAACTCGGCACTCTAAAGCACCCGATAGCGTTTTTTTCGATGCCAACCTAACCAGAGTGACGGGAGCGGCACAATTCAGAAAAAGTGCTCAGCTCGCCGAGAAAATGCGATTTAAGCAATAAAATTAAAAATGCTTATAAAACATAAACCAAACGTTGGAGGTGGTCATTTCTTAATGCGCAGTAATAAACTCGGCACTCTAAAGCACCCGAGAGCGTTTTTTTCGATGCCAACCTAACCAGAGTGACGGGAGCGGCACAATTCAGAAAAAGCGCTCAGCTCGCCGAGAAAATGCGATTTAAGCAATAAAATTAAAAATGCTTATAAAACATAAACCAAACGTTGGAGGTGGTCATTTCTTCATGCGCAGTGAATAACTCGGCACTCTAAAGCACCCGAGAGCGTTTTTTTCGATGCCAAGTGACGGGAGCGGCACAATTCAGAAAAAGTACTCAGCTCGCCGAGAAAATGCGATTTAAGCAATAAAATTAAAAATGCTTATAAAACATAAACCAAACGTTGGAGGTGATCATTTCCTAATGCGCAGTAATAAACTCGGCACTCTAAAGCACCCGAGAGCGTTTTTTTCGATGCCAACCTAACCAGAGTTACGGGAGCGGCACAATTCAGAAAAAGCGCTCAGCTCGCCGAGAAAATGCGATTTAAGCAATAAAATTAAAAATGCTTATAAAACATAAACCAAACGTTGGAGGTGGTCATTTCTTCATGCGCAGTGATAAACTCGGCACTCTAAAGCACCCGAGAGCGTTTTTTTCGATGCCAACCTAACCAGAGTGACGGGAGCGGCACAATTCAGAAAAAGTGCTCAGCTCGCCGAGAAAATGCGATTTAAGCAATAAAATTAAAAATGCTTATAAAACATAAACCAAACGTTGGAGGTGGTCATTTCTTCATGCGCAGTGATAAACTCGGCACTCTAAAGCACCCGAGAGCGTTTTTTTCGATGCCAACCTAACCAGAGTGACGGGAGCGGCACAATTCAGAAAAAGTGCTCAGCTCGCCGAGAAAATGCGATTCAAGCAATAAAATTAAAAATGCTTATTAAACATAAACCAAACGTTGGAGGTGGTCATTTCTTCATGCGCAGTGAATAACTCGGCACTCTAAAGCACCCGAGAGCGTTTTTTTCGATGCCAACCTAACCAGAGTGACGGGAGCGGCACAATTCAGAAAAAGTGCTCAGCTCGCCGAGAAAATGCGATTTAAGCAATAAAATTAAAAATGCTTATAAAACATAAACCAAACGTTGGAGGTGGTCATTTCTTAATGCGCAGTAATAAACTCGGCACTCTAAAGCACCCGAGAGCGTTTTTTTCGATGCCAACCTAACCAGAGTGACGGGAGCGGCACAATTCAGAAAAAGTGCTCAGCTCGCCGAGAAAATGCGATTTAAGCAATAAAATTAAAAATGCTTATAAAACATAAACCAAACGTTGGAGGTGGTCATTTCTCAATGCGCAGTAATAAACTCGGCACTCTAAAGCACCCGAGAGCGTTTTTTTCGATTCCAACCTAACCAGAGTGACGGGAGCGGCACAATTCAGAAAAAGTGCTCAGCTCGCCGAGAAAATGCGATTTAAGCAATAAAATTAAAAATGCTTATAAAACATAAACCAAACGTTGGAGGTGGTCATTTCTTAATGCGCAGTAATAAACTCGGCACTCTAAAGCACCCGAGAGCGTTTTTTTTCGATGCTAACCTAACCAGAGTGACGGGAGCGGCACAATTCAGAAAAAGCGCTCAGCTCGCCGAGAAAATGCGATTTAAGCAATAAAATTAAAAATGCTTATAAAACACAAACCAAACGTTGGAGGTGGTCATTTCCTAATGCGCAGTAATAAACTCGGCACTCTAAAGCACCCGAGAGCGTTTTTTTCGATGCCAACCTAACCAGAGTGACGGGAGCGGCACAATTCAGAAAAAGTGCTCAGCTCGCCGAGAAAATGCGATTTAAGCAATAAAATTAAAAATGCTTATTAAACATAAACCAAACGTTGGAGGTGGTCATTTCTTCATGCGCAGTGAATAACTCGGCACTCTAAAGCACCCGAGAGCGTTTTTTTCGATGCCAACCTAACCAGAGTGACGGGAGCGGCACAATTCAGAAAAAGCGCTCAGCTCGCCGAGAAAATGCGATTTAAGCAATAAAATTAAAAATGCTTATTAAACATAAACCAAACATTGGAGGTGGTCATTTCTTCATGCGCAGTAATAAACTCGGCACTCTAAAGCACCCGAGAGCGTTTTTTTCGATGCCAACCTAACCAGAGTGACGGGAGCGGCACAATTCAGAAAAAGTGCTCAGCTCGCCGAGAAAATGCGATTTAAGCAATAAAATTAAAAATGCTTATAAAACATAAACCAAACGTTGGAGGTGGTCATTTCTTAATGCGCAGTAATAAACTCGGCACTCTAGAGCACCCGAGAGCGTTTTTTTCGATGCCAACCTAACCAGAGTGACGGGAGCGGCACAATTCAGAAAAAGTGCTCAGCTCGCCGAGAAAATGCGATTTAAGCAATAAAATTAAAAATGCTTATAAAACATAAACCAAACGTTGGAGGTGGTCATTTCTTCATGCGCAGTGATAAACTCGGCACTCTAAAGCACCCGAGAGCGTTTTTTTCGATGCCAACCTAACCAGAGTGACGGGAGCGGCACAATTCAGAAAAAGCGCTCAGCTCGCCGAGAAAATGCGATTTAAGCAATAAAATTAAAAATGCTTATAAAACATAAACCAAACGTTGGAGGTGGTCATTTCTTCATGCGCAGTGATAAACTCGGCCCTCTAAAGCACCCGAGAGCGTTTTTTTCGATGCCAACCTAACCAGAGTGACGGGAGCGGCACAATTCAGAAAAAGTGCTCAGCTCGCCGAGAAAATGCGATTTAAGCAATAAAATTAAAAATGCTTATAAAACATAAACCAAACGTTGGAGGTGGTCATTTCTTCATGCGCAGTGAATAACTCGGCACTCTAAAGCACCCGAGAGCGTTTTTTTCGATGCCAACCTAACCAGAGTGACGGGAGCGGCACAATTCAGAAAAAGTGCTCAGCTCGCCGAGAAAATGCGATTTAAGCAATAAAATTAAAAATGCTTATAAAACATAAACCAAACGTTGGAGGTGGTCATTTCTTAATGCGCAGTAATAAACTCGGCACTCTAAAGCACCCGTGAGCGTTTTTTTCGATGCCAACCTAACCAGAGTGACGGGAGCGGCACAATTCAGAAAAAGTGCTCAGCTCGCCGAGAAAATGCGATTTAAGCAATAAAATTAAAAATGCTTATAAAACATAAACCAAACGTTGGAGGTGGTCATTTCTTCATGCGCAGTGATAAAGTCGGCACTCTAAAGCACCCGAGAGCGTTTTTTTCGATGCCAACCTAACCAGAGTGACGGGAGCGGCACAATTCAGAAAAAGTGCTCAGCTCGCCGAGAAAATGCGATTTAAGCAATAAAATTAAAAATGCTTATTAAACATAAACCAAACGTTGGAGGTGGTCATTTCTTCATGCGCAGTGATAAACTCGGCACTCTAAAGCACCCGAGAGCGTTTTTTTCGATGCCAACCTAACCAGAGTGACGGGAGCGGCACAATTCAGAAAAAGTGCTCAGCTCGCCGAGAAAATGCGATTTAAGCAATAAAATTAAAAATGCTTATAAAACATAAACCAAACGTTGGAGGTGGTCATTTCTTAATGCGCAGTAATAAACTCGGCACTCTAAAGCACCCGAGAGCGTTTTTTTCGATGCCAACCTAACCAGAGTGACGGGAGCGGCACAATTCAGAAAAAGTGCTCAGCTCGCCGAGAAAATGCGATTTAAGCAATAAAATTAAAAATGCTTATTAAACATAAACCAAACGTTGGAGGTGGTCATTTCTTCATGCGCAGTGAATAACTCGGCACTCTAAAGCACCCGAAAGCGTTTTTTTCGATGCCAACCTAACCAGAGTGACGGGAGCGGCACAATTCAGAAAAAGCGCTCAGCTCGCCGAGAAAATGCGATTTAAGCAATAAAATTAAAAATGCTTATAAAACATAAACCAAACGTTGGAGGTGGTCATTTCTTAATGCGCAGTAATAAACTCGGCACTCTAAAGCACCCGAGAGCGTTTTTTTCGATGCCAACCTAACCAGAGTGACGGGAGCGGCACAATTCAGAAAAAGCGCCCAGCTCGCCGAGAAAATGCGATTTAAGCAATAAAATTAAAAATGCTTATAAAACATAAACCACGTTGGAGGTGGTCATTTCTTCATGCGCAGTGATAAACTCGGCACTCTAAAGCACCCGAGAGCGTTTTTTTCGATGCCAACCTAACCAGAGTGACGGGAGCGGCACAATTCAGAAAAAGTGCTCAGCTCGCCGAGAAAATGAGATTTAAGCAATAAAATTAAAAATGCTTATAAAACATAAACCAAACGTTGGAGGTGGTCATTTCTTCATGCGCAGTGATAAACTCGGCACTCTAAAGCACCCGAGAGCGTTTTTTTCGATGCCAACCTAACCAGAGTGACGGGAGCGGCACAATTCAGAAAAAGTGCTCAGCTCGCCGAGAAAATGCGATTCAA
Organism: Syngnathus typhle; assembly: GCF_033458585.1. Taxonomy (NCBI): domain Eukaryota; kingdom Metazoa; phylum Chordata; class Actinopteri; order Syngnathiformes; family Syngnathidae; genus Syngnathus; species Syngnathus typhle. Next base: position 250,270 of record NW_026872011.1, on the reverse strand, counting down.
GCAATAAAATTAAAAATGCTTATTAAACATAAACCAAACGTTGGAGGTGGTCATTTCTTCATGCGCAGTGAATAACTCGGCACTCTAAAGCACCCGAGAGCGTTTTTTTCGATGCCAAGCTAACCAGAGTGACGGGAGCGGCACAATTCAGAAAAAGTGCTCAGCTCGCCGAGAAAATGCGATTTAAGCAATAAAATTAAAAATGCTTATAAAACATAAACCAAACGTTGGAGGTGGTCATTTCTTAATGCGCAGTAATAAACTCGGCACTCTAAAGCACCCGAGAGCGTTTTTTTCGATGCCAACCTAACCAGAGTGACGGGAGCGGCACAATTCAGAAAAAGCGCTCAGCTCGCCGAGAAAATGCGATTTAAGCAATAAAATTAAAAATGCTTATTAAACATAAACCAAACATTGGAGGTGGTCATTTCTTCATGCGCAGTGAATAACTCGGCACTCTAAAGCACCCGAGAGCGTTTTTTTCGATGCCAACCTAACCAGAGTGACGGGAGCGGCACAATTCAGAAAAAGCGCTCAGCTCGCCGAGAAAATGCGATTTAAGCAATAAAATTAAAAATGCTTATAAAACATAAACCAAACGTTGGAGGTGGTCATTTCTTAATGCGCAGTAATAAACTCGGCACTCTAGAGCACCCGAGAGCGTTTTTTTCGATGCCAACCTAACCAGAGTGACGGGAGCGGCACAATTCAGAAAAAGTGCTCAGCTCGCCGAGAAAATGCGATTTAAGCAATAAAATAAAAAATGCTTATAAAACATAAACCAAACGTTGGAAGTGGTCATTTCTTCATGCGCAGTGATAAACTCGGCACTCTAAAGCACCCGAGAGCGTTTTTTTCGATGCCAACCTAACCAGAGTTACGGGAGCGGCACAATTCAGAAAAAGCGCTCAGCTCGCCGAGAAAATGCGATTTAAGCAATAAAATTAAAAATGCTTATAAAACATAAACCAAACGTTGGAGGTGGTCATTTCTTCATGCGCAGTGAATAACTCGGCACTCTAAAGCACCCGAGAGCGTTTTTTTCGATGCCAACCTAACCAGAGTGACGGGAGCGGCACAATTCAGAAAAAGTGCTCAGCTCGCCGAGAAAATGCGATTTAAGCAATAAAATTAAAAATGCTTATAAAACATAAACCAAACGTAATAAACTCGGCACTCTAAAGCACCCGAGAGCGTTTTTTTCGATGCCAACCTAACCAGAGTGACGGGAGCGGCACAATTCAGAAAAAGTGCTCAGCTCGCCGAGAAAATGCGATTTAAGCAATAAAATTAAAAATGCTTATAAAACATAAACCAAACGTTGGAGGTGGTCATTTCTTAATGCGCAGTAATAAACTCGGCACTCTAAAGCACCCGAGAGCGTTTTTTTCGATGCCAACCTAACCAGAGTGACGGGAGCGGCACAATTCAGAAAAAGCGCTCAGCTCGCCGAGAAAATGCGATTTAAGCATGCAATAAAATTAAAAATGCTTATAAAACATAAACCAAACGTTGGAGGTGGTCATTTCTTCATGCGCAGTGATAAACTCGGCACTCTAAAGCACCCGAGAGCGTTTTTTTCGATGCCAACCTAACCAGAGTGACGGGAGCGGCACAATTCAGAAAAAGTGCTCAGCTCGCCGAGAAAATGCGATTTAAGCAATAAAATTAAAAATGCTTATAAAACATAAACCAAACGTTGGAGGTGGTCATTTCTTCATGCGCAGTGATAAACTCGGCACTCTAAAGCACCCGAGAGCGTTTTTTTCGATGCCAACCTAACCAGAGTGACGGGAGCGGCACAATTCAGAAAAAGTGCTCAGCTCGCCGAGAAAATGCGATTCAAGCAATAAAATTAAAAATGCTTATTAAACATAAACCAAACGTTGGAGGTGGTCATTTCTTCATGCGCAGTGAATAACTCGGCACTCTAAAGCACCCGAGAGCGTTTTTTTCGATGCCAACCTAACCAGAGTGACGGGAGCGGCACAATTCAGAAAAAGTGCTCAGCTCGCCGAGAAAATGCGATTTAAGCAATAAAATTAAAAATGCTTATAAAACATAAACCAAACGTTGGAGGTGGTCATTTCTTAATGCGCAGTAATAAACTCGGCACTCTAAAGCACCCGAGAGCGTTTTTTTCGATGCCAACCTAACCAGAGTGACGGGAGCGGCACAATTCAGAAAAAGTGCTCAGCTCGCCGAGAAAATGCGATTTAAGCAATAAAATTAAAAATGCTTATAAAACATAAACCAAACGTTGGAGGTGGTCATTTCTTAATGCGCAGTAATAAACTCGGCACTCTAAAGCACCCGAGAGCGTTTTTTTCGATGCCAACCTAACCAGAGTGACGGGAGCGGCACAATTCAGAAAAAGTGCTCAGCTCGCCGAGAAAATGCGATTTAAGCAATAAAATTAAAAATGCTTATAAAACATAAACCAAACGTTGGAGGTGGTCATTTCTTAATGCGCAGTAATAAACTCGGCACTCTAAAGCACCCGAGAGCGTTTTTTTCGATGCCAACCTAACCAGAGTGACGGGAGCGGCACAATTCAGAAAAAGTGCTCAGCTCGCCGAGAAAATGCGATTTAAGCAATAAAATTAAAAATGCTTATTAAACATAAACCAAACGTTGGAGGTGGTCATTTCTTCATGCGCAGTGAATAACTCGGCACTCTAAAGCACCCGAGAGCGTTTTTTTCGATGCCAACCTAACCAGAGTGACGGGAGCGGCACAATTCAGAAAAAGCGCTCAGCTCGCCGAGAAAATGCGATTTAAGCAATAAAATTAAAAATGCTTATTAAACATAAACCAAACATTGGAGGTGGTCATTTCTTCATGCGCAGTGAATAACTCGGCACTCTAAAGCACCCGAGAGCGTTTTTTTCGATGCCAACCTAACCAGAGTGACGGGAGCGGCACAATTCAGAAAAAGCGCTCAGCTCGCCGAGAAAATGCGATTTAAGCAATAAAATTAAAAATGCTTATAAAACATAAACCAAACGTTGGAGGTGGTCATTTCTTCATGCGCAGTGATAAACTCGGCACTCTAAAGCACCCGAGAGCGTTTTTTTCGATGCCAACCTAACCAGAGTGACGGGAGCGGCACAATTCAGAAAAAGTGCTCAGCTCGCCGAGAAAACGCGATTTAAGCAATAAAATTAAAAATGCTTATAAAACATAAACCAAACGTTGGAGGTGGTCATTTTTTCATGCGCAGTGAATAACTCGGCACTCTAAAGCACCCGAGAGCGTTTTTTTCGATGCCAACCTAACCAGAGTGACGGGAGCGGCACAATTCAGAAAAAGTGCTCAGCTCGCCGAGAAAATGCGATTTAAGCAATAAAATTAAAAATGCTTATAAAACATAAACCAAACGTTGGAGGTGGTCATTTCTTAATGCGCAGTAATAAACTCGGCACTCTAAAGCACCCGAGAGCGTTTTTTTCGATGCCAACCTAACCAGAGTGACGGGAGCGGCACAATTCAGAAAAAGCGCTCAGCTCGCCGAGAAAATGCGATTTAAGCATGCAATAAAATTAAAAATGCTTATAAAACATAAACCAAACGTTGGAGGTGGTCATTTCTTCATGCGCAGTGATAAACTCGGCACTCTAAAGCACCCGAGAGCGTTTTTTTCGATGCCAACCTAACCAGAGTGACGGGAGCGGCACAATTCAGAAAAAGTGCTCAGCTCGCCGAGAAAATGCGATTTAAGCAATAAAATTAAAAATGCTTATAAAACATAAACCAAACGTTGGAGGTGGTCATTTCTTCATGCGCAGTGATAAACTCGGCACTCTAAAGCACCCGAGAGCGTTTTTTTCGATGCCAACCTAACCAGAGTGACGGGAGCGGCACAATTCAGAAAAAGTGCTCAGCTCGCCGAGAAAATGCGATTCAAGCAATAAAATTAAAAATGCTTATTAAACATAAACCAAACGTTGGAGGTGGTCATTTCTTCATGCGCAGTGAATAACTCGGCACTCTAAAGCAGTGTTTCCCAACCTTTTTTCATTCCCGGCACACCTTTTCATTGGAGAAAATCTCGCGGCACACCGCCACCAAAAATCTGTTTTGCTCCAATATTAAAATCAGTTATATTACAACGAAAGACGTAAAATCCTATTCCTTTATATATGTATGGAGAGTTGAATATTTTAATAGAAATAAATACTAAATATTCTTTAAATTGTATTCCTTTTTTTTAAAATAAAAGTGAGTTTTTAAAAAAGGTTTTAGACGGTGTAAGTAATAAACTATTTAAAGTGATTGTGATTAAAATAAAAGAATCAGCATGATTTTGTTTACTGTTTTAGACTTGGTCTATAAATATTGCAACAATAAGAACAAAGTCACTTTTAAAGAAGCTCTGCTGTTCTGACAGCAGCTGAGTGGCAATCACAGTCGAGGTCTCTCGACTTGACTGTTTATTTTATGTATGTGAAAAATAACCAATCCAGATTCTCCGGTTGAACTGCATGCTCTGATTTCCATTGGACCGCAAACGCACCACAACCGTCATAGTGTCTGTCACTGTTAGCAAAAGCACACAGCAACACACACATTAACGGAATATGTGCCGATGCAATACAATCAGACCGACACAATATGAAATCTTAAGATTCTCCGATTCTCCACGCATGCACGATTAGCAGGTGGCTGACTAGGCCTTGCGCGAACTGACCAGTGGTTCGGCGATCCTGTTTACAATGCGCTCCGTAAAACAGGATCGCCGAACCACTGGTCTCACTCGAGGATAACTATATGAACTTCCTACTCCTAGAGTAGACATATCGCGCTGATACACTGCCGTCTATTGGAAGAGCATTTAATTGCCCTGTCTATCACTACATGCTTCTCACTTTGAACCAATTAGACGAAACTGGGCGGCACACCTGATGATTCGTCACGGCACACTTGTGTGCCGCGGCACAGCGGTTGGGAAACACTGCTCTAAAGCACCCGAGAGCGTTTTTTTCGATGCCAACCTAACCAGAGTGACGGGAGCGGCACAATTCAGAAAAAGTGCTCAGCTCGCCGAGAAAATGCGATTTAAGCAATAAAATTAAAAATGCTTATAAAACATAAACCAAACGTTGGAGGTGGTCATTTCTTAATGCGCAGTAATAAACTCGGCACTCTAAAGCACCCGAGAGCGTTTTTTTCTATGCCAACCTAACCAGAGTGACGGGAGCGGCACAATTCAGAAAAAGTGCTCAGCTCGCCGAGAAAATGCGATTTAAGCAATAAAATTAAAAATGCTTATAAAACATAAACCAAACGTTGGAGGTGGTCATTTCTTAATGCGCAGTAATAAACTCGGCACTCTAAAGCACCCGAGAGCGTTTTTTTCGATGCCAACCTAACCAGAGTGACGGGAGCGGCACAATTCAGAAAAAGTGCTCAGCTCGCCGAGAAAATGCGATTTAAGCAATAAAATTAAAAATGCTTATAAAACATAAACCAAACGTTGGAGGTGGTCATTTCTTAATGCGCAGTAATAAACTCGGCACTCTAAAGCACCCGAGAGCGTTTTTTTCGATGCCAACCTAACCAGAGTGACGGGAGCGGCACAATTCAGAAAAAGTGCTCAGCTCGCCGAGAAAATGCGATTTAAGCAATAAAATTAAAAATGCTTATTAAACATAAACCAAACGTTGGAGGTGGTCATTTCTTCATGCGCAGTGAATAACTCGGCACTCTAAAGCACCCGAGAGCGTTTTTTTCGATGCCAACCTAACCAGAGTGACGGGAGCGGCACAATTCAGAAAAAGCGCTCAGCTCGCCGAGAAAATGCGATTTAAGCAATAAAATTAAAAATGCTTATTAAACATAAACCAAACATTGGAGGTGGTCATTTCTTCATGCGCAGTGAAAAACTCGGCACTCTAAAGCACCCGAGAGCGTTTTTTTCGATGCCAACCTAACCAGAGTGACGGGAGCGGCACAATTCAGAAAAAGTGCTCAGCTCGCCGAGAAAATGCGATTTAAGCAATAAAATTAAAAATGCTTATAAAACATAAACCAAACGTTGGAGGTGGTCATTTCTTAATGCGCAGTAATAAACTCGGCACTCTAAAGCACCCGAGAGCGTTTTTTTCGATGCCAACCTAACCAGAGTGACGGGAGCGGCACAATTCAGAAAAAGCGCTCAGCTCGCCGAGAAAATGCGATTTAAGCAATAAAATTAAAAATGCTTATAAAACATAAACCAAACGTTGGAGGTGGTCATTTCTTCGTGCGCAGTGAATAACTCGGCACTCTAAAGCACCCGAGAGCGTTTTTTTCGATGCCAACAGAGTGACGGGAGCGGCACAATTCAGAAAAAGTGCTCAGCTCGCCGAGAAAATGCGATTTAAGCAATAAAATTAAAAATGCTTATTAAACATAAACCAAACGTTGGAGGTGGTCATTTCTTCATGCGCAGTGAATAACTCGGCACTCTAAAGCACCCGAGAGCGTTTTTTTCGATGCCAACCTAACCAGAGTGACGGGAGCGGCACAATTCAGAAAAAGCGCTCAGCTCGCCGAGAAAATGCGATTTAAGCAATAAAATTAAAAATGCTTATAAAACATAAACCAAACGTTGGAGGTGGTCATTTCTTAATGCGCAGTAATAAACTCGGCACTCTAAAGCACCCGAGAGCGTTTTTTTCGATGCCAACCTAACCAGAGTGACGGGAGCGGCACAATTCAGAAAAAGTGCTCAGCTCGCCGAGAAAATGCGATTTAAGCAATAAAATTAAAAATGCTTATAAAACATAAACCAAACGTTGGAGGTGGTCATTTCTTAATGCGCAGTAATAAACTCGGCACTCTAAAGCACCCGAGAGCGTTTTTTTCGATGCCAACCTAACCAGAGTGACGGGAGCGGCACAATTCAGAAAAAGTGCTCAGCTCGCCGAGAAAATGCGATTTAAGCAATAAAATTAAAAATGCTTATTAAACATAAACCAAACGTTGGAGGTGGTCATTTCTTCATGCGCAGTGAATAACTCGGCACTCTAAAGCACCCGATAGCGTTTTTTTCGATGCCAACCTAACCAGAGTGACGGGAGCGGCACAATTCAGAAAAAGTGCTCAGCTCGCCGAGAAAATGCGATTTAAGCAATAAAATTAAAAATGCTTATAAAACATAAACCAAACGTTGGAGGTGGTCATTTCTTAATGCGCAGTAATAAACTCGGCACTCTAAAGCACCCGAGAGCGTTTTTTTCGATGCCAACCTAACCAGAGTGACGGGAGCGGCACAATTCAGAAAAAGTGCTCAGCTCGCCGAGAAAATGCGATTTAAGCAATAAAATTAAAAATGCTTATAAAACATAAACCAAACGTTGGAGGTGGTCATTTCTTAATGCGCAGTAATAAACTCGGCACTCTAAAGCACCCGAGAGCGTTTTTTTCGATGCCAACCTAACCAGAGTGACGGGAGCGGCACAATTCAGAAAAAGCGCTCAGCTCGCCGAGAAAATGCGATTTAAGCAATAAAATTAAAAATGCTTATAAAACATAAACCAAACGTTGGAGGTCGTCATTTCTTCGTGCACAGTGAATAACTCGGCACTCTAAAGCACCCGAGAGCGTTTTTTTCGATGCCAACCTAACCAGAGTAACGGGAGCGGCACAATTCAGAAAAAGTGCTCAGATTTGCCAACGCGCACCGAGAACGGTCCGCGCCTTTCGGCCGCGCCTGGGGCGAGGGGGCCCCGTCCTAGTTCGGAAGGCGCAGCAAGTACTTCCACGTCCCCGGGGGGAAGCGGCAAA